>NC_063212.1:1006471-1021471 GCF_017589495.1 Alosa alosa
TGATGGCCACTTTGTGCTGCGCTCTCCACTTGCCCAGTCGCACCACCTGCACTGCCCACTGCCCAGCTCCTTCATGAAGGTCAGCTCCGCCGGGTTAATCTCCCACTTATCTACAGCCACAAGCACAACCATTACAACCTACCAGCATCTGGAGAACAACGTCAACACAACCTTAGAAACAACTTTAGATCAATCTCAGTGCCATTTTAGAATGTTACAACAACATCATTAGGAGGACACTGCAACACAGCCACAAACCAACTTTTGAACTACTTCAGTGTCATTTAAAAACATTATAAAAATCATCACAATAACATCAATGCCAAGTTCATTACAAACTACCAGAAACCTAAGAAGAATTGTAATGAATACTCAGAACAGCATTCTTACACCTTCCACACAACCACAAGACAGCTTAGTACAACATCCTCATCCTCACTTTATCCCAACACAGCATCCAAAGAACTTTATCACAGACCATATCCATCATGAACTTAGAACAACCTTATTCCTACTTGGCAGGGTAAGGGGTGTCAGACTCATATTAGGGAACAGGTTTGATTGGTTGGAATGAGACCATGAGGGGGCCATCATTGTCATGGTCACTGTCATTTTTCTGTACAAGTATTAAATTGCTGTTTGATGATATACTCCTTTTTGTCTTTTTGACGCCCCTACATATACATGTACAGATATATTACTAAAAGAAGAACCAAAACAACAAAACCAACTGATTAACCCTAAATGTATTAATCCAGCCTCACCACAACCTCAGCTCAAACTGAGAAAGGAGCCTCAACAGCCCAGTATGGCTTAACCAAGAACCACACTGCAGCACAAGTGAAGCACCAGCTCACCGCTACACTGGTCTGTCCACCCTGGAACAAGACACGCTTCAGAAAGACCTTTGAAAATCTCTAAACAGATCTTAGGATTCTGAGAAGACATAGGGATACAACTTTGTGTTTGTTATCAGAAAAAAGTAACACGTTCTATGCTGAAACTTGTTTATTGTGTAAGACCGTGAAAAAGTATATGAGGTGTGGCTGTCCGGGCAGTTATGACTCGAGTTATGAGTATGGCCACAGCTGGCCATTTGGGGGCATGTTAAAGTACATTACAGTTTTTTTCAATCGCTAACAAGCGCTTACCCATACTTCAGATACTTTTTCTAAACTCTTAACACAGACTCGCACCTACAAAACACAATGGGCCAAATGGATAATTTTCTTCTCAAAAACACATTTTGTTAAATATATTACTAACACATCTTTCTCTGCACACACTAACTTTACCAAAACACTGGAAATCTGACTCAAAATGAAATTATTCTGTCAAAGAATAACACTTGTTTTCACTTCACAAGGTACATGCAGTCAATCAAAGTACACCAGGTTTCAAAATACTGGCTATTGTTGACATTACAAAAACTGCAGACTTTTATGTTTCAGTTTTACAGGTATTTGCATGCCATTTTTACACTAAATTTCTCTGTTGTGAACTGTATGTCTACATGTTATGTTCACGTTCAAAAGCATTCCAGTAAAAAGCAAATCAGTTTTTTTTCCTTTATACTGTTTACTACAGGAGGTACAGTAGAAATACTGTTTACAGTATGATAGAACAGAAAAGGTTTTACAGTATTGCTTACAGTGAACAAAATATCCATGAAACACACAAGAGCATTCTTAACAAAAAAACAACAGCAAAAAAGCCAGATAAAAAAGGGGGGAACTAAAAAAAAAGCACAAAATTACTGTATCTAATCTCTGCGATCTTCAGGGTTAGGCCACATGTTTTCATCAACATCGCATCGATTACATGGTCAATGATAGTGGCACGAATTTCATTACTGATACCTGTTCTTGCAGCCTTTGGAATGCCACCACCACGCATTCTTACACCTCTACCTTGCCCTCTCTTTGGGCCTGCTCTTCTCCCTGACCCTGCTCCTCTCACTGCTCCTGCATCTCTCACTGCTCCTGCACCTCTCACTGCACCTCTCACTGGGCCTGCTCTTCTCCCTGGGCCCCTTGCTCTTCCTCTTCCTTGTCCAGACATTACAGTGTTTGTCTTTTTCTTTTTCTGTTTCTACCTCAAAGTCCTCCTTTTACTGTATAAGTGTCAATGTAATAGAAAAACTAACCCCTGCCACTGAGTCTAAGCCAGACTGGAATCAGCTGTGGTTGGCCCAATTTACCCAACATAAATCAGTTGTGTGTCAATTATTCAATTGTTTGTTTTTTAACTGATATCATTGCAGAAGCAGAGGTTTTTATACTGTATCTAAGGTTTGGAATATTGTCTTTGCTATTGTGGGATGTTGTGTGTTAACATTCGTAAATACTGCAAAAACAATCCATAATTTTGTTGGGAGGTATAGCTTGTTTGTTAAGAAAATGTTAGCATTGTGGAAATGTGTTCACTGACTGCATATCGTGTGAAAACGACATGAAATGTGTGAATGGTATGGCCACAAAAGACCGATGCTGTGCTAATTGTATTTAGAGTTTTGAAAATGTGACAACTGGTTGGACAAATGCTTGTTAGCAACTGAAAAAAAACTGTACAGTGGATCTTGGATCTTCTGTCCACAGCATGTTCGTGTGTGTGTGGTAGTTTCTTTCTACCTTTCTCTTTTCTAGAGGCAAGATATTTTATATATATAGCAGGCAAAGACAGAACTCCCCTGCCCAGTTGGGGCAGTGTTATCTTAGGCTACACTGTATTCCCCAACAGTGTTCTAACTCAATAAAATTGCAGAGCTGTACTCAAAGCTGCCATATTGCTCAGGCACCACAAAAGTTTTAAGTTCACTCAACTAGTTTCCCAGTTATTGATTATTTTGACAAGATTAGCTCAAGAGTGGATTGAAATTACGTCTGATGTAATAAAGACGTGCAACTTCATTGGTTAGGTTCATATCAACATGGCAAATAACCTAATAACCTACACAAACCAACATTACAGTTTTTCTCGATTGCTTTTACCTGCTTAAGTGAACTGGAACCCACTTGATCTTCATGACTACATTCTTTGCACAGCAGAATTCATCTCTTGCGAATGTGTTCACACATTTTCATTGGGTTCACACATTTCTCACACCCTTTTGCAAATCAGTTAACACAGGTGTCATTCAAAAGCCCTAAACTCTATTGGTTTTCCCATGCTAAACAAAAGGAAAACATCTTTTCACAGTTGGTATAGATTCCATGCATAAGTCTGAATCTCTGATACACCTGTGTGAAACTCCTTTGTTCTGTGTTGCTATTTGCAAGTTTGGATCTAATGCACATTTGACAAAGTATTGTATTGCCTATTTGGTGGAGAAAACCGTACAAAAGGTTTTTACGGTAGGTTTATTTCGATGAAAGTTGTAGTTCAAGGACATTTACAGTAGTGTTTTGCTGTATGTCTTATGTCAATGACAGTTACATCTTGGGAGGAATGAATAAATTATTGTTTTATTCAGTACATTTTGTCTTTTCACAGTTTTTTTCTGATACCAGAAAAATGAGAAAGTAATGGAACAGACATAGCAAAAATGCTCATTTTGAGAACTAGATTTTGCATTTTGTTGTCAAGTGTGTAATGATTGATTAAAGACTGTTTTTGAATTGGCAACAAGTTGTAGTGTTTGAAGGCAAGATTTGCTTTTGCTGCATGTTTTAAGTGTTTTGAGAGAGTAACAGCCTTTTGCAAAAATGTGTCATTTTGTCCAGAGTGCTTTTGTTCAGACACAGGTGTTAACTGTTTTGAGAACGTGATGTCACAGTTGACACAGGTATCAAAACGATCGAGAAAAACTGTAAACCAATAAAAAAAATCGGAAATCCCAATGAATGGTGAATTAACTAGTCTACGATAGATTGTGGCAGTTGTAAATTGATACACTTTGACATTGTAGGCCTAAGACTAATTGTTTGCAAGGACTGCTGCGCACCCCGGATGTAGGCAGACAAGCTGCAAGCAATCAGTGAGATGATCCATCAATCATCATCAGACTGCAAGCCTTAGGTATGAGCTACACCAGGCGCGTAACTTAAGCGTTCCGTTCGCGACGCGTAAAATCCATTTTAGATGAATGGTCTATTTTTTTCGAACGTACGCCCCACTGTCACGTCTGGTGTAGCTACTTCCATTGATTATAATGGAAGCTAATTGTTGCAGCAGACGCAACGGGAACGGAACGCTTCAGTTACGCGCCTGGTGTAGCTCAGCCCTTATAGCCTCTACACAAAGGTAAGAACGCGCCTTAATGTAGGTGTACTTTGTTTATTTATTTGTGTACCGTCTTCCAGCGGGCAGACCTCAGCTAAAGTGTAGGCTATGTAAGAGAGACCTTTTGCGGGCTAGCTGCATGTTTTAGCGAGTTAACTGTTTGTTGTCTGAGCTGTCACCCAGCCAGCCAGCCAGCTATTGCACTACTTTAGTGGAAACTGGACAGACAAACAGTATAGTTTAGCATTACCAAAGATCCTTTATTAATCGTTTCTGGTGTGGCCTACTTTGGCCGCGCAGGTTAGACAAAGCAACGTTTCATAAGTTGGAAATCAAACACATGACACGCACAAACAGGCAGCGCACTTTTAAACATTTTATTAGTAGTCTACCTAGCTGCCATGAGCCATATGGTTCGCATTAGCTGCTAGATGTAATGCAAAGTAACACTGCAGGGTAATTCTTCAACTATGATCCTTTTCTTGTCCTTGGAAGAAATAAGAAAAACTAAAAAATATTTACTACTTTTTTGTTTTCACTAGTTCGCCCGTCGGCATGATTGCTATACTGAGTGTAGCTAAGCATAGCTAAGCGCGTGTTTGGCATGGTAGCTGGCCGTGGTCATGTAATGCCTGAAGCGGAGATCGCGATAGAGCGATGGCCGCTTGCACCCCCTAGTGTAACGGTACCGATCCACTTGCACGACACTTCATGTCGTGTCGCATAGACGCCTCCCCACGTTCAGTCGTGTGTGGAAGTTTTGTTTAAAATGTCAGTTACCAGCTCATACTCAGTTCGTTTTAACGTATCTTTAGTGTTTTTCCACAAATGGACCACAATTTTAGGCATGTACTTAACAGTATACAACACATTAATAGCCTAAACAAGCCATTTGGAAATCTTGTTTTATTTAAACTACTCAATGCAATCTCAAATCCTCACCAGAAACACCAACAGTCAATATATTCATCCAAATCCTAGTTTCGTTTGTTTTATGGACTACTAGGTGGTTGTGGAAGAGATCGTTAAAACATTATTTGTCTTGTAAGTGGAACCAAAGTTTCACAGGCACCGTTGTGGTAGAACAAAGGACCTACAACCTCGTCCTTTCATTGGAGAGTCGCCTCGCGTTCAACGGATTAATTTGCATAAAGATGGGCTTCGCCCAGCTTTTTGACACGCGACATATTTTCAAATGCAGCGCTGTCTTCCCGGAATGCTTTGCAGGCGCGTTAAAGTTGCTTGACGTCACCCATAGGACTAGAGTGGAATGCGGCACGACAAAATGAAGTGTCGTGCAAGTGGATCGGTACCGTAACTGTACGTACAGACCGCCACCGACTTAAGCTTCCAAAGAAGCTCTGGTCGCTTTGTCAAGGACGCTTGTCAAAAAAGTCCAGGGAAGCTTTGGACGCTTTGGCCGCTCTGACGTGACAGAACACGATGGAACGTATAATGCTATCTTAATACTTTATTCTATTCGATTGGTTGCTGGTCGTTGGATGCTGAACCGCATCATAGCTCATTACCATAAAGTTGACTTACTTTCAACTTTCTGTTTGACGCTCAAGTCGCTCAAGACGCCCAAAACGCGACGCCGACGGATTTGACGCTTCTGGCAGCTGAGAGAAGCTGGCTTCCATTGAAAATAAATGACTTCCTGACTCTTTGGAAGCTCAAGTCGGCGGCAGTGTGTACATACAGTAAGGAGGATGTATAACTGGGCTATCAGTGAAATGGAGGAGTAGGGGGAGGAGGAGGGATAATTTTGCGAGCGCCGCAGCGTGTGACGTATGGATAAGGAGGCGACGGAAGACAGGTGAGTTAATTGCTGTCAATCATCCCTAAGGGCTCCTCCCGAACTTTGTTTAGAAAACATCATTTTGGTGGTGGAAATGACATGGTGACATGTGGTGGAAATGACATTGCCCTAAAAACACAGTTGATTTGCTTCATAATAGGCCTACTAAAGAATCTAGTAGAAAAAAAAACATCATAATTACATAACATATGGCAGGGACGCATTTTTTTTGTTTTAAATCTTAATGCTTTTAAATCTTAAATTTGTCTATGTATGTCATTAAGTCATCTCCACCACACTTTGTCATTTCCATCACAACACATATTTTAAGTTAAACATGTAAAAATAATACAACATGCATTTCTGGAAAATTAATAAATGTAATATTTTGGCTGATATGTGTAATATTTAATAAAATACATTTGGAACAGTAGATGCTATTTTTGCTTGAAAACACGTTTTGTTGTGTTTTGGAAACGTGTGATTGGGCAGTCGTGGCCTACTGGTTAGGGCTTCGGACTTGTAACCGGAGGATTGCTGGTTCGAACCCCGACCAGTAGGAACGGCTGATGTGCCCTTGAGCAAGGCACCTAACCCCTCACTGCTCCCTAAGCGTGGCTGTAGCAGGTAGCTCACTGCATCAGGATTAGTGTGTGCTTCACCTCACTGTGTATTCACTGTGTACTGAGTGTGTTTCACTAATTCACGGATTGGGATAAATGAGACCAAATTTCCCTCACGGGATCAAAAGAGTATATATACTTATATACTTATACTGGAAATGACAGTTAGACTTTTGGAATAAAATGTCAAAAATATATATTATTCAAGTGAAATCTTTACAGCCACTATTAGGGCAAGTTTCTAGAAAGAGTAGATAATTAAACCATGCAAAAAGATTTTTTACTGAAAGATGTTACTTTTTTCTGAAAATTACCAGGTCAAAGAGTACCATAGTTGAAGAATAACCCTGCAGCAATAGCATATGTCTTATATTAACGTCAATTCCAGTTTTGTTAACATAGGAAGGTAGGTAGGAAGCCAAGTTGTAGCTCCGAACTGACAATAGCCTAAGCATGGTCAATGGCAACATCTGACTCTGATAGGCCTGCCTATACAGATAGAGAAGAAGAGACTGTCTGACTGACTTTTGTGCAAAAAAGTGAAATAATACTGTTCATAATATTTTCCCCCCTCAGGACCAGATGGCTGTGTGACATGTTTTCAGTTCTGTGCAAGGAACCACCATCACACCATGGTAAGTGATAACTTACTTGTCCTCCATTTACTAGTGTCACAATGTAGCCAACGTGTAGCCTACAGTATATTATTATAAGTTATAGTGATATTTTGTAAGCATTTATTTACCAATGAGAATAGCCTAGCCTAATGTTATCCCTTGGCATCTCTCCACAGGGATACACAAAGGCTAGGGTTGAGTGATGCTTTTGTATCAAAGAAGGGATGACACCTTAGACTTATTTTATGTGGCATTTTCAAAATGTGTTGGCTATATGCAGGTCATGTGACGCCTCTTCCGAGACACAGGCTCAGTTACTTTGCCATTATTAGTTAAATCACAGTCAGTTTTCAAGGGTCAGCCCATTACCATGCATACACCACTCATGCATTTGCTCATTCCAATCTATTAATGCACTAAACATTCATCTCTCACGATTTCATAGAAAGACAGAGCAGGAGGTTGCATATCAGGAAGCGAATCTTGTATTTAATGTCACCTGTACTATAGAATCTTGTATTTATATGTCACCTGTACTATAGTATTATTTAATATATGCATAGGATTAATATTCTGCTGATTTGTCTTCCCATTACCCCACAATCCCTGTCTTTCTAGGAAGATGTCAATGTCAACAGCAGAAGGAAAATTACTCTGCAGGCCCTTCCCATCTTCCTGTGGGAAGATGGATTTTTTAAGACCTGGAATGTAAGTTTTTGATTAAATTGTGTGTCCTCTTTCACTCTTTCTTCTTTTTTTACTTTGTCTTCTCTATATATCTCTATTTCTATTCAGCCCCCTCTGATACTAGCTTGCAGGCAAAAGACAACAACCACAACCATCTTCCTAGCCACCAGAATAGCAATTAAATCATACTGCAGTAATTCACCAAGAATGTCATATTTGGGAATTTTACCTGAACTTTTCATTCACTGGTATTTCATATTATATTAAATACACATGTAGTGTTTTCCATTGACTACTCTACTTATTAACTAATTACTGTCATGTTCTTCAGGCAGAAGAAATTGACCTGCCAGACTTCTCGGATGCAGCTGTAGCTATTCTCACTGTCTCGGGTGATACAGACTCCCTTGTGAAGTTTGGTCCTGCTATCCATTCTATAGTTCTTGACGGAGATATTGTTGTGTGTGATATAGCAGAGTTGACAGAGACGTTAATTTTGCTATTTGGTTTAATTTATGCACTTCATCTCGATTATCCAAAGCAATTGTCCTACACATTTAATTTCATTCAAAAAATTATAATGGGTTTGGAAGACCTGAAGAGGTTACCTCCTAGACTGCTGCTTAGCCTTAAAAATAAATTGCTGATGATGGATGAGTAAGCAGTCTGTTCTCCAAATCTCATGGTTGGTACTGCCAGCATGTTAATACTCAAGCAAGCAATGGAACTTTTAGCTTTTATTTATGTTGGCCTATTATTTTGTTATTTGAGTATTATTACCTTTGTTGAAGTGGTAACAGGTTGTTATTTCTTTGATTTTCTGTATTAACCGCATTGCTGGGGATGTTGTTCTGTTAGAATTCTAATGGAATTCTTAAATAAATGGAATCTGCATTGAAATGGTCTATTGAGTAGTTTTTTATTTGAATCATACAAATAAAATATTTTTGATTTTACCTAAACATAAACAGTCTAAAAATGTGTTTCAATAGAGTGAAGTCAACTTAAAAATATAAGAGACTGAAGTGACAATGTTTAGGTCTGAGAAACTGAATGAGTCATGGTGATAACAATAATATATTATTAGGAGTGATAACTTAAAAACATCAACTCCATTTCCAGTGTCAATTTTGTTGGTTTTAACAATGGTTTCAAAATGATCAGGTTCATTGAACTTATCAACGATTTAAGTAGTGATTACTTAAAATGTTTATTTGTCAAATTATTATGTTTCAGTTCATCAACTTCCTAAAAACATGAGTGTGAATAACTTCTAGTTTAGAGTAGTAATTACTAAAAAATTTTGTTTGTTGAAATTATTTGTTTTAATGTTGTTCTTTTTCTCAAATATTTGGAGTCTTAAGAGCTTGTCTGACTAATGTAACAATAACTTAAAACATCTATTTCTCACATTATTCTTTTTAATTTTATCCTTGTCCTTAAAGATTTTGAGCATTTAAAAAAGTCTAATTTTAATTAGAAATTACTTAAAATATTTTTTAACATAGCTAAATATTTTGAGGTAATCAGTTTCATCAAATATTTTGAGTTCATTGAACCTGTTGGGGTTTACAGTGTAGAGGTCAACTGAAACCACTAGCCCATGGGACTCACCTGAGCTGAAGCCTGAGGTGGCCGGCTCACAGCGGCCCATCGCCCCCACAGGGTAGCGCAGCCTGGAAATCAGACCTGCCATTCAGTCACATCAGGGAGACAGGGCAAGAGTCAGAGGCTTTATGTGTGTCAGGTTGTGTGTGTGCGCACATTTGTTTGTGTCTGTGTGTGTGTGTGTGTGTGAGTGTGTGTGTGTGCATGTTTGTTTGTGTGTGTGTGTGTGTGTGTGTGCATGCTTGTTTGCTTGTTTGTGTGTGTGTGTGTGTGTGTGTGTGTGTGTGTGTGCTTGTTCACCTGCAGCGTTGAACTGGTGGTACTGGATGAGCTCAGGTATAGAACTGAAAACATGTCTCTCAGCCAGGAAGAACTGGCCCGCAGGAGAGTGCCTTATCTGGTAGTGCTTCACATCTCCCTCCTTCCTGTAGGCAGAGAGAGAGAGAGAGAGAGAGGGATTGAGGGGTGCATGAAGGCAACAAGAGTAAAGAACTGCATGAGCAAGCAGATAGAAAGACTGGTAATTAAAAGGCAAGAAAGCTAGAGTGTGTGTGTGTGTGTGTGTGTGTGTGTGTGTTTACCTGACAGCTTTAGTATACACTGACACCGTGTAATTTCCGGGCTGACTGGAGTCTCTCACTATGAATCCCCCCTCTTTACCCTATAAATATAACACACACACACACACACACACACTTTATGTAAATAAAACAATACAGCACATATACAGGAGAGCGGTAAAGAAACAGCTGAACAGCTGTAGTTGCATGTTCTCAGTCAGGTGTGTATGTATGTTGCGGTAGCTTCAACTGTGAGTGTGGAGAACTGCATGTGCACCTCTTGCTGTAGTAGTTGCTCCGCCTGGGCTCTTGTAATGTTTTTGCAGTACCATCTAGACACACACACAACACACATTTGAGCATAAAAGTATAATTACTAGAAATCAGATCTGTTGTAGAACAGGTTCAGGGTTCATTTGGGAGGCAGCAGGCTTGACAATAAAGAAAGTAGGTTAGTGATTAGTGTACTGATATAACCAGTTAGAGAACTGCAATTGTATGACGGGTGGTGTGGAGACTAGTGAATATAACAGATATGAATAGGAAAGCAATCCAGGTACTCCAGGAAAGGTGAGGAGGAAGGTATATTTAAAAAGCCTTTATAACAGACATATAGCTGAAAAGTGAATATGGCTGATACTCACAGATTAGCTTCAATTGTGTCCTTTTCTGTCACATAGTTACTGGGAATGAAACCCTTATTGCTGTAAGATAGAAGACAAGATAAGAGATGATTAGATATACAGGACATTGCAAATATTATATACAGAGAGAGACAGACAGACAGACACAACATCACACATACTCATACGCATAGAAACCGAAATACATATACTCACATGCTCACTCTAATTCACATACACACACACACACAAACACACAACACACACACACACACACACACATACACACACATACACACACACACACAAAGAGACACAGTGAGAGAGAGAGAGAGACAGCGAAAGAGAGAGAGAGAAAGAGAGAAAGAGAGACATACACAGACAAACATGCGCATGTAGGCGCATGTAGGCACACACACACACACACATGCACGCGCACGCACACGCACACGCACACGCACACACACACACACCCGTATTTGTCCTCTGCCCTCCACCACAGCTGGTCCTGCTTGTGTAGGATGGTGTACTCCTCTCCCTTCCGCAGCGTCAGGTCAGTGGGCTCGCGGGCCACAAAGTCATACATGGCCAGCACCTTCTTCCTCGGACTGTTGTCGTCCTCAGGAGGTGGCAGGGGCAGCTTGCGGCGGGAGTGCTCGCTCTGATCAAAGGACACACACACACACACACACACACACACACACAGAAAGACATGCAGATACCCCGAAGGACACACACACACAGAAAAACACACACAAACACAGAAACATACACATTCCATTCAGACAAAAGCAATGCAAACTGATGTGCACAAATACATGATTTTGAAACACGTACAAACCCACACCACATTTGAATTCAAAGGCTATACACTAAAAAACACTCACAGACTACCGGTTTATGGTCAAGACCTGTGATACGTTTGCACACACAAATGTGCACAAGCACACTGTTTGGAAACACACATAGCACACACACAAACACACAATGCACATATTTACTGGAAGGCTACACATTGACAAATGTCCAATACCCACACACACACACACACTAAGACCCATACTGACTCTGTTGCCATGTCCTGAGTGGAAGCGTCTGCCCTCGTTTACACTCAGGTGAGAACTAGGTGAGAGAAAGAGAGAAAGTGAAGACATGGTGAAAAGGAAGTCATATGAGGGTGTAAGTAGATAGAGAGAAAGTGAGAGAAAGAGAAAGATTAAGACAATGAGAAAAGGTAAAAAAACAGCAATCCTGAATCCAGTATTGTCACTATCTATGTGTATTGTATATAGTTGTGGTATGTACAGTATGTACTGTATGTACCTATCTATCTATCTATCTATCTATCTATCTATCTATCTATCTATGAGTAATCGAAAGAAAAGATCAGATGGATGTAATGTCAATGAATGGCAATGAAACGACAGTATGAGAGGGGTGAGAGAACAACGAAGCAAAGATGTGATTAACACATTATTGTCTTGTGTATTTGGAGAAGTGAATGCCATACAAGAGGTGGACATGTCCAATTTGGACCTTTTAATGTGATGGATTGTGGGTGGTGGCGTACATACCTAGTCTGCACTGCACAACAGCAACAACAGAACAATGACCGCACAGAATGATCTAGAACACACAAACACACACACAACAACAACACATGGACACTCAACATATTTCCCAGCTGTGAGGTAACATGAATAAGTGTGTACGTCACAACTGAAAAGGATTTTAATTTGGATATACATTTGGACGTACACACAGGGCATAATATACTTTGTAATCATAATATACTTTGAGGGGGACATCCCCCTAAATATTCAACTATGCTCAAAATGTCCTCCCAATATAAAGACATAAATCGTTATGCTACAATAACATTTCACTCATGTCTAGAGCACGACCGATATGGGATTTTAAAGACCAATATGGGATTTTAAAGACCAGTATAATGTACTCTAATATTTAGCATATTGAAAAGCTGTGTTTAAAAAAATTGTGTTTACTGTAAATAGGCCTAACTATCTGGTATCCTTACGAAAGGCTCTTAAATAAATTATGAAATAATTATTATGAATACCGTAATAGTGTCAGGTCTATGTTCTTATCTGTGATAAGCCATTGCCATTGCCATGATAACTTTCAAGATATTTACTTTATGCTTTATGATGGTATTGTTTGTGGTTTGTACACACCGTTAACAGTATTAAACAGTGTGATACTTTATGTGACTGGAATGGAAAATTGCATGTAAGATAATGGCTATGTTCATATGACTTAAGGCTTGAACATATTGTCTGCGTTGCGTCTCTGCGGAAAGGCTCTGTTGAGTGTTGCTTTTCATTTCGGCACCCATGTTAACAGGTTACATAGCCACACCGTCTTCACCATATCTGCATCTGTGGCACGGCTCGAACCGTGTTGCAACTGCCACCCAGCTGACACCTATGTTTTCCACTTCATGTGAGTGGATCCGTGCAGAAATACATTACAAAGACCAGTTGATAGTCATAATTTGGGTTTTAAATGGGAAGTGGAGGCTCCAGACTCTAAAAAGATGGACAAGTGAGGACAAATTGGCCAAAATAAGGACACCCCCCATTTCTGGCTAGCCTAAACCTTAAAGGAGAATTCCGGCGATTGTTCACATAGATCTCTGGGGGCATGAACATGAGTGTAGCACTGTAGCTGCCTGTTGGCTGCAGCATCTCAAGCTTTTTTTTCTCGTACCAACAGTACTCGGTGACTTTGAAAACAGATCTATGTGAAAAAAGCAGCTCACTGCTCTGGGTTAGCGTGTGCTTCAGCTCCCTGTGTGTTCACTGTGTGCTGTGTGTTTCACTAATTCACGGATGGGATAAATGCAGAGACTGCATTTCCCTCACAGGATCAAAAGAGTATCTATACATTTAGATGAAGTGTCAGTATTTAGTTTTCCTTTACTTCATTTAAAAATAATTATTGGTCGTTATAAACACCGATACCGATAGATCAGCAAATTGCTAATATTGGCACACCGATTTATCGCTCGGGCTCTACTCATGTCCGAAATCATCACTTGCAAATGTAACCACAGACTAAACCTATCTTAATGCATTCTGTACGTAACAAGCCAACAGCCCATTGCACAAAGTTAGGATCCTTTTAGCGCCCTATCAGTTGTTAATGTGACATTTAATGTTACAACACCATACCAATACTACCTCTTCACTTCAGCTTGTTGAAACGGTAACATTCATGTCTAATCATTTGGTGACGGAATTGTAATTGTGGAGACCACGATTTTGTTGAGGATATTTTGCTAAACGAGTCAATGATTGCATGAAGACTATCACTACCTAACTATCTATCAACTATAACTAAACTACATATCAGACTACCTATCAACTATAACGTTATGATGCTACCATACGTTTTGTGGAATGCCTGGAGGGCCTACAAGAGATTAGTCGATATTTGATTTGCCATCCAGATTATAAATGGTTAGTTGCATTAGTTGGCAACACACACACACACACACACACACACACACACACACACACACACACACACAGAGAGACTGACAAAGTTACTCACTGAGATGGGCCATGATGGGCTGGCTTGGTGTGCTACATTCTGCGTTCACTCACTGTCTTCTCTGTTTCTGTGAAGACTGAAGATGCACTAAGTGTCATGTTTGAACCGGAAGGAAAGAGAGTGGGAGGAGTGACGCAGGCCTCTTCTTCACACCCATGCACACACACACACACACACACACACACACACACACACACACACACACACACACACACACACACACACACACACACATACACACACACAAATTTACTCTGAAACACACCTGCCACAAAAACCTCAAACCTGAGATGGTCTCATTTTACTTTAAGTTGAAAGGACAGGAAGTTCTAAAGGAAGGTGTGTGTGTGTGTGTGTGTGTGTGTGTGTGTGTGTGTGTGTGTGTGTGTGTGTGTGTGTGTGTGTGTGTGTGTGTGTGTGTGTGTGTGTGTGTTGTTGGTGGGGGGGGCACATGTCATGTATGGCTTTGCAGAATTTCCCCTTAGCTAGAGTCAGAAAAAGTGACACACACATGCTCAGAAAGAGAGATATTTCACGCTCGCCTTGGCCTTTCTTACAGAGGGACACAGGCAAAACAATGCTTTAGTGCAGACACTTCACGTCACATCTGCCTTCAGCATTTGTTAAGCAAATGCCTCCACGCACGCACACACACACACACACACACACACACACACGCACGCA